>NC_056555.1:24852804-24887804 GCF_910596095.1 Thunnus maccoyii
GTATAAAACCGTCTAACAATTCAGTTTACTGTCATATATGACGACTAACTGATCACTTTATATTGATCGACTTGTTATTGAAACATGTTCAAGTTACACAAACAGGAAAGAAACACGTTTTCAATATCATGAAGCTGGAAACGAGAAATGTTTTGGAGAAAATCTGTTTATTCTCACAGCTGATAAAAGACTATGATAATTAATTGATTAATAGTTGCTGATTAATTCTGGCGGCTTGATTAAGCAGATCAGCATCATTCTTTCTGCTCTAAATGGTTTAAATCTCATGTTTTTTTATCTCTTTAGTGAATAAACAACATTAATACACGAGACCTGAAAATACGCAGAAAATATAGTAACAGGAAGTGTTCAGCTCTGAGCGCGCTCAGTGTGTAACTCTGCTCCCGTCTGTGTGTGTGTGTGTGTGTGTGTGTGTCAGGTGATAACTCTGCTCCCGTCTGTGTGTGTGTGTGTGTGTGTGTGTGTGTGTGTGTGTGTGTGTGTGTGTGTGTGTGTGAGGTGATAACTCTGCTCCCGTCTATGTGTGTGTGTGTGTGTGTGTGTGTGTGTCAGGTGATAACTCTGCTCCCGTCTGTGTGTGTGTGTGTCAGGTGATAACTCTGCTCCCGTCTGTGTGTGTGTGTCTCTCAGGTGATGAACATGGACAGGACGGGTCGACGGGTGCTGGTGGAGGACAAACTTCCTCACATCTTCGGCTTCACTCTGCTGGGCGACTACATCTACTGGACGGACTGGCAGCGCCGCAGCATCGAGCGCGTCCACAAACGCACCGCCGAGCGCGAGTTCATCATCGACCAGCTGCCCGACCTGATGGGCCTGAAGGCCACGTACGTCCACAAGAGCTTCGGTGAGTCGCAGCTGCAATCAATCCTCCTCATGTCAGGTCCAGATCACCTTGATTGATAATCATATTATTATGAATTATTGTTACGTACAGATGAGAAGTTCTGACATGAATCTGAGTCAATAAGTTCATGATTTATTCTGCATAATATGAACAACAGTGAAGTTTAGTTATGAATATGTGATAAATATAAAGTTACATCAGGACCTTCTGTCTTCATCACCTCCAGATGAAGTTTAATGTTTTGAAGTCGTGTTCAGTCCTGCAGACTCTCACATTAATAATAATAATATCAACACTTGAACTCAGCTGATACCCTTCCTCCTCCTCCTCCTCCTCCTCCTCCTCCCTGGACTCCAGGAATCACACTTGTCCATTTAGTCGTTAAAACAAACACATGTTCACGTGTTTATTCCAGTCTCATGTTAAATATCTGCAGGAAGTTTTGAGCTTCAAAGACAGAAACTGAAAACATCAAAAACTGTTAAAGTAGAACCGTTTGGAGATGAAGAGACTGTTGAATGTTGCGTTCAGATTAGTTGCCAATTATTAACCCTTTCATCACTGCAGTGGACAGCTATTAGATGGGTGTAGATGTGTTTAGATGGGTGTAGATAGGTTTAGATGGGTGTAGATGGGTGTAGATGCGTTTAGATGGGTGTAGATGGGTTTAAATGGGTGTAGATGGGTGTAGATGCATTTAGATGGGTGTAGATGGGTTTAAATGGGTGTAGATGGGTTTAAATGGGTGTAGATGGGTGTAGATGGGTGTAGATGCGTTTAGATGGGTGTAGATGGGTTTAAATGGGTGTAGATGCATTTAGATGGGTGTAGATGGGTTTAGATGGGTTTAAATGGGTGTAGATGCGTTTAGATGGGTGTAGATGGGTTTAAATGGGTGTAGATGGGTGTAGATGCATTTAGATGGGTGTAGATGGGTTTAGATGGGTGTAGATGGGTGTAGATGGGTGTAGATGGTTGTAGATGGTTGTAGATGGGTGTAGATGGTTGTAGATGGGTGTAGATGGGTTTAGATGGTTGTAGATGGTTGTAGATGGGTGTAGATGGGTGTAGATGGGTTTAGATGGTTGTAGATGGGTGTAGATGGGTTTAGATGGTTGTAGATGGTTGTAGATGGGTGTAGATGCGTGTAGATGGGTGTAGATGGGTTTAGATGGTTGTAGATGGGTGTAGATGGGTGTAGATGGGTTTAGATGGTTGTAGATGGGTGTAGATGGGTGTAGATGGGTGTAGATGGGTTTAGATGGGTTTAGATGGGTTTAGATGGGTGTAGATGGGTGTAGATGGTTATAGATGGGTGTAGATGGGTGTAGATGGTTGTAGATGCGTTTAGATGGGTTTAGAATCAATTAATTAATTAATTAATATTTAAATTAAGAATTAATTAATCAAATAAAGAAGTTCAAATATTGTTTTTCATGCCTAAAGGGGAATAAGAACCCTCCTGACTGAGGTTATCATAATTCATGCATGAAAGGGTTAAATTGATCGCCATCTATTTTGATAATTAATTAATCAGTTTGAGTCATTTTATTTCTGTGATTCAGCTTCTTTAAGGTGAATATTATCTGGTTCCTTTAGTCTTTGTGGACAAAACAAAACATTTTGCAGTGAAATGAATCGTCAGTTGCAGCTACTGACGCGTTATTGATCCGTCTGTTGATTATTTTCTTGATTAATCAATAAGTTGTTCGCGTGGTGGAGAATTAATGAACTTCAGGAAAACAAAACTCATTCAGAGGCAAAGTTGATCATCATCATCATCATCATCATCATCATCATCATTGATCTCCTGATCCTCCCTGCATCTCTCACTGGTCCCAGTACCTCCCCTCAGGTATCACTGGTTCTACTGGTTATGACACTAAAGAGAAGCTCACATTAAGACAGTTGATATGAGCTTTAAAGGACATGAAACAATACATGAGTGTATTATATCATAAATCTTCAACACATAATCAAAAACAGTTGCATTACACTGATTTTCCTCAACATTTGGTCAGAAATATTCAGTTTACTGTCATAGAGACTAAAAGAAACCAGAAAATATTCACATTTTAGAAGCTGAATCAGAGAATTTAGACGTTTTTGTCTTTAAAAAATGACTCGATATCAAAATAGTTGGTGATAAATTTAATAGTTGGTGACTAATCGTTGCAGCTGCAGACGTCAGCAGATCTTCTTTCTGTCAGAATCATGTTTTATTTTCATGTTTCAGTCGATGTTTTATGTAAGGTCCATTTAGCAGCTGTTCTGGAGCTTTTGACTGTATCACTTGATCTTCATCAGCTGATGGATTTACCTGCTTTTCTGAGCAGTTCAGCGACTTAAAGTTGAGATTGAATAAAGTTCATTTTTGGAAACATCAGCTGCTGTTCCCGACGTGGACGTTGTTCAGCTGAAAGGTCAAAGGTTAAAGGTTCCTCTGACCGCAGGTACCAACCCGTGTGCGGAGAACAACGGCGGCTGCAGCCATCTTTGCCTCTACAAGCCTCAGGGCGTGCAGTGCGGCTGTCCCATCGGCCTGGAGCTCATCGCCGACATGCAGACCTGCATCGTCCCCGAAGCCTTCCTGCTCTTCTCCCGCCACACCGACATCCGCCGCATCTCCCTGGAGACCAACAACAACAACGTGGCCATCCCGCTCACCGGTGTCAAGGAGGCGTCGGCGCTCGACTTCGACGTCACCGACAACCGGATCTACTGGACCGACATCACTCTGAAGGTGAGCCGCCTGCTGATTGGCTGCCGGCCGACAGCGAGGAGCGGTAACGGTCTCCTAGGAGACGCCGGGTTCCTTCTCCTCTTCCTCACTCTTCCGTCACAGTTTCCTCTCTAATGGGAAACTGTGACGTCTTTCATTGTTTTTAATCAATTAGTCAAAAAGATGAATCAATAATGAAAATAATCGTTATTTGAATCCCTACAAACAAAACAGTCTCATGTTTTCACTTTTTGCTTCATTCTGTTTATTTAACGACATTAAAAAGTCATAAAATGTGAAAAAACGACCAAAACAATTATTTAATTATCAAAATAGTTGCGACTAATTAACTGTCGATTGATTAATCTACTCAGACTGATCGTAAATCTATTATTAAATACATTTACTAAAATGAATGTTGAACAATGAACTGATCTACTAACAATCAAAGCCTGATGATGCATCTTATTCATCATTTTTACCTTAAAATGCCATTAATTTACCCGTTAATATTGATTAAATGATGGTGTTATTGGATTAAAGAACATAATAGAGACATTAATGGATTGTAACTTTTAAACAGGGTTTAAAATCTTTAAATCACCCTTTAATTAGACTTAAGAAAGCTTTAATATTTTAGTTATTTTAATGTTTTTAAGTCAGTTTAAAAGATGCTCGGTTCGTTGTGATGAACCTACAGATAATTATCTCTATAACGTAGTCGTCAGCAGATATGTGTTTATTAATGTATCTGTTGTTTGCTGCTGTATTAATATAAACTATGAATTTTTAAGAAAAGTTATAATAAACGCTTAAACAGGAAGTGATGAACCTACAGAGAATTATCAGCGACTCTGCAGCTTTATAGTGAGTTTCAGCTCATTGTTTATCTGTCCGGCTGTTCTGGTTCACTCTCAGCGTCTCATAGCGTCGTTTTCAGAGTAAAAGCTGTAAAAAGCTGCTGTACACTACCTGCTAACAGTTAGCTGTAGACTAGCTGCTAACAGTTAGCTGTACACTACCTGCTAACAGTTAGCTGTAGACTAGCTGCTAACAGTTAGCTGTAGACTAGCTGCTAACAGTTAGCTGTAGACTAGCTGCTAACAGTTAGCTGTACACTACCTGCTAACAGTTAGCTGTAGACTAGCTGCTAACAGTTAGCTGTAGACTAGCTGCCAACAGTTAGCTGTAGACTAGCTGCTAACAGTTAGCTGTACACTAGCTGCTAACAGTTAGCTGTAGACTAGCTGCTAACAATTAGCTGTAGACTAGCTGCTAACAGTTAGCTGTACACTAGCTGCTAACAGTTAGCTGTAGACTAGCTGCTAACAATTAGCTGTAGACTAGCTGCCAACAGTTAGCTGTAGACTAGCTGCTAACAGTTAGCTGTACACTAGCTGCTAACAGTTAGCTGTAGACTAGCTGCTAACAGTTAGCTGTAGACTAGCTGGTGAACATAGTGGAGCATTTAGCAGCTACAGAGCAGATATTTCCCTCAGGAGCTGGTAGAGAGTAAAATAAAGGGTCATGTGATCTCTTCGTCTCTCCCTGCAGACCATCAGTCGGGCCTTCATGAACGGCAGCGCTCTGGAGCACGTGGTGGAGTTCGGGCTGGACTACCCGGAGGGGATGGCGGTGGACTGGCTGGGCAAGAACCTGTACTGGGCCGACACCGGTACCAACCGCATCGAGGTGGCCAAGCTGGACGGGCAGCACCGGCAGGTCCTGGTCTGGAAGGATCTGGACAGTCCTCGAGCTCTGGCTCTGGATCCCGCTGAAGGGTGAGAAAAAACATAACAACAATAAATAAATAAATAAATAAATAAAAAAGCAGGAAGAACTAGAGACTGAAAGACGCTGCAGTGAAAGATGTTTAAATGTGCTGAAAGAAGTTAAAAGTGTTAAAGTGTTAACGAGATAAATCAGGTTATTAAATGTATAAAATGAAAGATGTAAGTTTGATGTCAGATGTAAATTATTAAGTTTTGTTTGTCAGAAGTAAAAACATTTAAGTGTGAAAATATAACGACTGAAAGCAGATGGATATGAATATTTTCATGATGAATTAATCTGACTGTTATGTTTTTGATTAAATTTTTTAATTAAAATAAATACTAAAATGATTCAGCGATGATCAAAATAGTCGCCTGATATAACACATGACATCATTATCTGTCCTCTGACTAATCAATTAAGCATCTAATTGCAGCTCTCAGATGTAAAGTAGTTGAACTGTTGACATGAATGAAACTAACATGTTATTAGTTTATATCTTGTTTCTTCTTCATGAAACAGTTGCAGCTTGAATATGTTATATTATTGTTATTTAAAGGTTTAAATTAAATGTTTTCACCCCCCTTCAGGTACATGTACTGGACCGAGTGGGGCGGGAAGCCGAAGATCGACCGCGCGGCGATGGACGGGACGGGTCGCATCACTCTGGTGGCCGACGTGGGCCGAGCCAACGGACTCACCATCGACTACGCGGAGCGCCGC
Organism: Thunnus maccoyii; assembly: GCF_910596095.1. Lineage (NCBI taxonomy): Eukaryota > Metazoa > Chordata > Actinopteri > Scombriformes > Scombridae > Thunnus > Thunnus maccoyii. The sequence goes on from NC_056555.1 coordinate 24,858,891, forward strand.
CTCTACTGGACCGACCTGGACACCACGCTGATCGAGTCCTCCAACATGCTCGGTAACCGCGAGACGCCGTCACGTCACGTCACCGCCGACACGCGTGCGGTTACGCTCTCTCTCTGTGTTGTTGTGTTGGCGTCACATGACAGGAAGAAGAAGCATGTTCTCTCTCATTCGGCCGCCGGCTCTGTTTTCCTCGTATTTAGCATGTTTAGGGGGTCAAATTTAGGGTTGAAGTGGCGTAGTAATAAAGAAAGAAACACATGATAAACAGTAGAGTCCTCGCCCTCAGGCAGAGGACTCTACTGTTATTAAATGTGACGTTAAATATTCGTATTGTTTATTCCCAGCTGCTGTTAACTACCAATAGTTAAACGGAGATGCAGTGAATTAGTGAGCAATGTTTACGTCTCCACTACATGAAATACTTTAAATAGTAGGAACAGCTGATTGTTGCAGTTTTCTCTACGTGTATTTAACAAGCTGTTAAAAGTTGTTACGACTTAAATAATAATGATTAAAATAATGATTTGGTCAGCTGACCATTCAGTTTACTGTCATAGAAGAAAATATTCATTCATTCATTCATTAGTATTATTTCCTCGAGTTTTTTTATCCTGAAGTTTTTCCCTCTCAGCGCGCCGGTGGATGTAAACCAGGACCCGAAATAATATTCCTCAGCTCTAAAACTCGTAAAAAAAAAAAAAAAAAAAAACGATACTGCTATTAGAGTCCGGGCTCAGCACACGCTCACACCGCTCTGACAACACTACCAATTTTGTGTGCAGGAAAATAGCCTCAGTCTTGGCGAAGGACGGCGAGGACAGAAAATAACCCTGCAGCAGATGTCGGCTGCAACAAACCGCTTCATTAGTTTCTGCACTTTTTTATTTGACACCTGCTTTCTTAGTTTCAGTCATTAATTATCGTGACTTTTTGAGATTTATTCAACAAAAAGTGAAGATATGAAGCAAACAAAACTGATTTGATATTTATTTAAGCTTATTTATTTATGCGAGTGGAAGCTCAGGAGAACGACGAGCTCCGTTTATACATTATTGAGCAGCAAAAACAAAATTATACTCGCATGAAATTGAAACACAGTCTTGTGTCGGGTGTTAAAAGTTGTTATAATTATACAGTTATATGCACAAACTTCAAGAATACATCAAACACATGGAAATGAGAAGACAATAGATTAAAATATGGAAACAAAGTACAGATTCTTACAGTAGTTTTACATGTTAAAGCTTTTTAGGGTTGTTTGTTTGTGTCCTTGTTTAGAGATATTTAGAGGCTCAGTTCATGATGAAAACTATGAATGCAGCAGCTTGAGGTGCATTAACTTAATTAACTCAAAGATTCAGTTTTCAGTGTCAGTTTACTTAATGTTGACAATCTGGAAATTAAAGTTTTATATGTTGTGCAGTAAAGAGAGAAACACAACATGCTGCTTTTCATCGTAATACAAACGGCTCAATCAGTTGATGCATTTTATTTATTTATTAAAGTATTATTTCAACAACAAGGCAGTTCAAAGTGCTTTACATAGAGCCAACACAAGCAAAAAGACAAATAAAAACAATTAAAAAGTGTTAAATTTGGAATAAGTCAGATAAAACAAGAGAATAAAAGTTAGAGTGCAGTGTAAAATATTAACCCTCAAATTAGGTTTAATAAAAGTCTTCAGCTGTGATTTAAAGAACTGAGAGTTGCAGCAGATCTGCAGTTTTCTGGAAGTTTGTTCAGATATTTGAAGCATAAAAACTGAAGGTTTAGTTTTGACTCTGGAGACAGAAAGCAGACCTGATCCAGACCAGAGAGTCTGGATGCTTTATATAATATAATAATAATAAATTATAATACATGTAGTGAGTTTTCTTCTTGTTTCGGTTGGAAAAAGTTGATCAATGAATATTTAAAAACAATAATTCAACCTGTCAGACGTATAAAACCTTCGATGATAAACTAAAACAACGTGACCGATGACGTTCTGCGTCTGTTTCTTCAGGTCAGGACCGCGAGGTGATCGCCGACGACCTCCCTCACCCCTTCGGCCTCACCCAGTACCAGGACTACATCTACTGGACGGACTGGAGCCAGCGCAGCATCGAACGCGCCAACAAGACCAGCGGGCAGAACCGCACCGTCATCCAGGGCCACCTGGACTACGTCATGGACATCCTGGTGTTTCACTCGTCCCGGCAGGGCGGCTGGAACGCCTGCGCCTCCACCAACGGCCACTGCTCCCACCTCTGCCTCGCCGTCCCCGTCAGCAGCTTTGTCTGCGGATGCCCCGCCCACTTCTCCCTCAACCAGGACAACAAGACCTGCAGCGGTGAGACCAGGACCCGGACTGTCTGACAGTCACACACATACCAGTTAGAATTAAAGCTGCGAGCAGCGTTGGTCGGGACCTCGCACTCTGGCCCGTCGAGATCAGATCAGTCTGCTTTTTAAAAATGAGGGATATTTCTTACAAGTGTGGTGTGCTTTTATTCTGAAAGTTTGATTGACAGGATGAGAATTTTCTGCAGGGTGAGACATGTCTGTCTTGTTCACACCTGTGGCATCAAAATCATGAAAGTTTTGGGCCCATTCACTTGAATTTCAATTAGTAAATTGAAAACAAATTATTTTCCTAATTTTCATCAAGTCTATTTTTAGAAAAGGAAAGACTTTTATTTTGAATGGAGAGTGTGAGTGAACCCACACCTTTTTGAACATTTACTGCTTCCACATAGTTTTAGATACAAACTTCATTTGAACTTTAAATGAGTCACGAGACTTTGACCTACAAATCTTGAATTTACATGTGTTTTCTATCTTTTATTGTTTTTGAGATATTAGAGTGTGAGTTTTAAAGTCTTTTCTTGCTCCTCCTGTGGTTTTATAATGAGTGTGTATTGCGGAATGTTTCACAGCACTGAGGGAGTGACATCACCAGGAGCAGTTGGAGAGGAGGATTTTAGAGTACGCTTCTTGTGAAATATCCTCATAAATCCCATGACTTTGGCCAAATCTTACATTAAAAATCATATTTTAGTAGGAAATTTCGTGGTGAATCCATTGATACAGGTTTGAAAGTGGTCAGACTTATAGTTTAGACGTCAGAAGCCTCTGTTTGACACAAAGTTCATGCCCATAGATTGCCTCCCCATTGTTTTACATTGTAAGTGTGATGTGGCACTGCAACTTTCAGTGTTTATTAAATCTAAACCGTTCGTGTTATTACAAAGTTTTTAACAACTTTTTTCAGCACAGTGTCGTAAGTCATCTATTAAAGGTTGAAGCAGATACCATTAACGCCTTCGGAGGAGATGGCGTTTGTTCTGGGGCCGACAATTGGGGCAAAGTCTTATTTTGAAAGGCTGATTGCAGACTTCCTGTTGGATTTAGGTCAGGGGTGTCAGTGTGTGATTTGTAGGTCTTGATAAGACAAATAATTGAGTTTTGGTTTAATCTCTCTACGACATTCCTACGGGCCGTGGCGGCCATTTTAGTTACATAGGTGTCGCTAGAGAGCACATTTTGGCACTTTAGGGGTTAATTTTTACATTTTATCAAATTTTTCACCAGATCTGATGTGCGTACCAAATTTGGTGAGTTTTTGAGCACGTTTAGGGGGTCAAATTTAGGTCTGAATGGGCGTAATAATAAAGAAACAAACACATGATAAACAGTAGAGTCCTCACCCTCAGGCAGAGGACTCTACTGTTTATTAAATGTGACATTAAATATTCGTATTGTTTATTCCCAGCTGCTGTTAACTACCAATAGTTAGACGGAGATGCAGTGAATTAGTGAGCGATGTTTACGTCTCCACTACATGAAATACTTTAAATAGTAGCAACAGCTGATTGTTGCAGTCTCAGGTTTTCTCTACGTGTATTTAACAAGCTGTTAAAAGTTGCTACGTCTTAAATAATAATGATTAAAATAATGATTTGGTCAGCTGGCTGTAATCAATAGTTTTGTTGTTTGTTTGGCTGCAACTGACGATTATTTTCATTTTCATGACCAGAAATCAGTGAAATGATCAGTATTTCCCAAAGACGACGTCATCAAATGTCAAAACCATTCAGTTTACTGTCATAGAAGAAAATATTCATTCATTCATTCATTCATTAGCCTTTTATCTCTTGTTCAGGTGTTTCTGTGAGCAGAGGATCAACAATAACTGGAAACATCACATACATGAAAACATTTTGAAAGTTAGAAAGTGTAGTTTAGACCTGAAATGAACCTCAAACACCTGCAGAACAAACTTTTACATCTTTTGCCCAGAACAGCAAAGTTTTCTTCATCTTTTCAGCCTCATCGTCTTCCTTTTAGACTTTTATTCTTGCTTTAAATGTTTCTCCGTCTCTGCTGCAGCGCCGACGTCCTTCCTGCTGTTCAGCCAGAAGACGGCGATTAATCGTATGGTGATCGATGAGCAGCAGAGTCCCGACATCATCCTGCCGATCCACAGCCTGAGGAACGTCCGCGCCATCGACTACGACCCGCTGGACAAACAGCTGTACTGGATCGACTCCAAGCAGAACGTCATCCGCCGCGCTCAGGAGGACGGCAACCAGGTGAGTTCAAAGACCGTCAGAGCTGCGGTAAAACCGTCTGTACCGCCGCCCTCTGACCCGCCGCCGTCCCGCCTCTCCTCTCCCCCTCAGAGTATGACGGTGGTGTCGAGCTCGCTGGGAGGACCCAGCCAGGGCCTGCAGCTGTACGACCTGAGCATCGACATCTACAGCCGCTTCATCTACTGGACCAGCGAGGTCACCAATGTCATCAACGTCACCCGAACCGACGGCAGCCGAGTCGGCGTCGTGCTGCGAGGAGAACACGACAAACCCAGAGCCATCGTCGTCAACCCAGAGAGAGGGTCAGTGTCCTCACACACGAGTTCATGTCTTCATACACACACACACACACACTAGGGATTTTTCTGATATCCGATATGCCGATATTTCCAACTCATTGTGGCCGATACTGATATATGCGCATATTTATTCCAGCTGGTTGAGGAGACTATTATGCATGCAAGCATAGATTATACTAAGTATGATCAAGAAAGACAATATATGAAGGAAGAACTTAGGAAGACTGGAGTTCAGGAGCTCAGCGTTAAAACTTTAATGAACCTGCCAAGTGGGAGCAGCAGTAGAGTTTTCTTTGAGTTTATTAGACAGACAGGATTAATGTGTAGGATTTAATCTCTGGTCCACACTCCGGAGCAGAAGGTGGCGGTAATGCACCTAATACGCTGGTTGACAACCGCCGTTATAAACCAAACAGAAGACGTTTTGTTTTGTTTTTTCTGTACAGAGTGGTACATCCTGTCAGCCGAGGGGTTTCCTATCTGTGTAGCCGAGCTAGCAGCTCCTCTGTGGACTGTTTCATCCTGACGGTCCCGGTGTTTCCTCCGCAGGCTGCACTTCACTCAGCTGCTTCTTCCCACTTTAACCTGAATAACAAGAGCTGAGACTAACGTTAGCTTAGAGGCTAGCGGAGCGTTAGCCGCTGCATGACCGGAGGGAAGCACAGCCAGCTAGCCTTTCAGCTAACGTTAGCCCTGGCTCTGAGTGAAGTGGAGCCTGCGGAGGAAACACTGGGACCGTCAGGGTGAAACAGTCCGTGGAGGGAAACACAGTCAGGCGGCGGAGGAGAATCGGCAGAATTCGCTATATCCACGATATTTCATTTTAGAGCTTTGATCAGCCGATACCGATGACGTGCCGATAATCACACACACACACACGAGTTCATGTCTTCACACAGTTGCAGTGACCCTTAAAGGAAAGGAAACCGGTTGAACAAACACGTTATTACAGTTGAACCTTAAAACATTTTCTGTTATTTTTACAGAAATGATGTTTTTCACTAAACACTTTGTGCTCCAGTGATGCAGTTTTTTCAAAGTTTATATCTTTTTATCTCAGAAAACGAACACACAGACGTCAAACGTGCAGAGAAAACAAAGACGACGACGATGTTCAGGGTCTTTAGTTCAGTAAAAGATAAATCTACATCTATCTATCACTAAACGTATTGATCCCTGCTGGCTGACATGGAGACGTGCTGCTCACATGTTTGTCCTGGCCGTATAAAGTATTTGTGAATATATTTGTAACTTTAAGTATTTTTGTAGTAAACATTCAAATGATTAATTATAAAATGTGACCAGCAGCAGTCCAGTAGATTAAATCCTGCATCAAACACCATCTGCATGTTTTACTCCTTTGATGAGGTCCTTCTATGAAGCCATTTCACTCCGTGCAATCAGCTTTATTTATTTACTGCTGTTATTTCAAACAAACTGTGGTCTGCAGACACGTCTGGTTCGGTGAATAATTGAGATATTCCGAGTTAATCAGCTGCAAACTACATTTTTCCAGTCACAGTAGTGCAGAGTCGTACAAACCGTCATCTCCGGTGGTATCGCAGTGTTTGGACTTTGAGCTGATTGGATCCTGATTAACCAGACCGCCGTGCTGAGTCGGCGAGGTTCATTACCTGCATGATTCTCCTCTAACTCCACCAGTCAGGAGACTTCAGGGCTCAGATGTGGGAAGATTCTAAATAAAGCTGCTGTTTAAATAATGAAATATCATTCTGCATTGATATAAAAGCAGGAAAATGTTTTCCTTCTTCAGTTTGAACTGGGTGTTCAGATGAACTGGGACACCAGTAAGACAAAGGGCATCAAGTTCAACAAGATGTTGTCTTGTTTCATCTTTTTTTTTTTTTTTTTTTTTTTTTTTTTTTTTTTTTTTGCAGTTAATTTGCCAGATTTCTTCTTTATGTTTGTAGTTAAACTGGTGTTAAATCCAGTTCCAGGAAACATTAAAGAGCTTCAGATGTTTAGAGAGTCTGCAGACACCTAGAGAGAGAGAGAGAAAGAGAGAGAGAGAGAAAGAGAGAGAGAGAGAGAGAGAGAGAGAGAGAGAGAGAGAGAGAGAGAGAGAGAGAGAGAGAGAGAGAGAGGGGGAGAGAGGGGGAGGAGAGAGGGGAGAGAGGGAGAGAGAGGGGGAGAGAGGGAGAGAGAGGGGGAGAGAGGGAGGTAGAGAGGGAGAGAGAGGGGGAGAGAGGGAGGGAGAGAGGGAGAGAGAGGGGGAGAGAGGTTGAGAGAGAGAGAGAGGGGGAGAGAGTGAGAGAGAGAGAGAGAGAGGGGGAGAGGGAGAGAGAGAGAGAGAGAGAGAGAGAGACAGAGAGAGGTAGAGAGAGAGAGAGAGGTTGAGAGAGAGAGAGAGACAGAGAGAGGTAGAGAGAGAGAGGGGGAGAGGGAGAGGGAGGTAGAGAGAGAGGGAGAGAGAGGTAGAGAGAGAGAGACTGCAGCCATGTTTCTAATCACACAGTAATTTGTTCTTGTTGTTTATTCTCTCGGGCTCATGAAGTTCTTGAAGCTCGTCGTAGCTCGTCGGTGCCAAGTCGCTTGTTTGGAGCCATAATTGCAGGGTTTCCTTCAGGGCCGGGGTTCGCGCAGTAATCTCTGGGTCATTGTGTGGTTGAGAAATGAAGTCTGCAGATGTTCTGGTTCCTTCGGAGCCCAGAGAAGGAAAACACGCCAGAAACAAACATCCAACACGAGACAGAAATCCTCACACTGAACTAACACTTCTCCTCCTCCTCCTCCTCCTCTTCCTCCTCGCCGTGTCCGACAGGTACATGTACTTCACCAACCTGCTGGAGCGTTCTCCCAAGATCGAGCGGGCGGCGCTGGACGGTACCGAGCGCGAGGTTTTGTTCTTCAGCGGCCTCGGGAAGCCCGTCGCTCTCGCCATCGACAACGAGGTGGGGAAGCTGTTCTGGGTCGACTCCGACCTGCGACGCATCGAGAGCAGCGACCTCTCCGGTGAGTCTGACTCGACATTTAGACACCAGGAGGAGGAGGAGGAGGAGGAGGAGGAGGAAGAACAGGAAGTACTGGTCCACACTTAACATAAAACAGCATCAAATCCAGATAATAGAAATGAAATAGATGTGACAGAAGTTAAGACCTCAACTTAATAAAACAAACAAAAGGAAAAAATACTAATAAATGCAACAAGATTTAGGAAAATAAAAAGAAAATACACATAAAATGAACCTATAAAAACAAAGATATATATAATTACATATAAACACACATCTTCATCACTCTTCATCAGGAGCCGTCAGAGACTCCTGCAGGACTGCAAGAAACCTGCTAGCGTAGCAACATTAACGCTACAAACATGCAGGTTATAATCAGGCTGATACGATACTTATTATACTTATTATATACTTATTATATACTTATTATATACTTATTATTATATACTTATTATTATATACTTATTATATACTTATATACTTATTATATACTTATTATATACTTATTATATACTTATTATTATATACTTATTATATACTTATTATATACTTATTATTATATACTTATTATTATATACTTATTATATACTTATTATTATATACTTATTATATACTTATTATTATATACTTATTATATACTTATTATTATATACTTATTATTATATACTTATTATATACTTATTATTATATACTTATTATATACTTATTATTATATACTTATTATATACTTATATACTTATTATATACTTATTATATACTTATATACTTATTATATACTTATATACTTATTATATACTTATATACTTATATACTTATTATATACTTATATGTAACATAAGGACTTTCTGCTGCTCAGTATTATATACGTATTATATACTTAGTATTATATACTTATTATATACTTAGTATTATATACGTATTATATACTTAGTATTATATACTTATTATATACGTATTATATACTTATTATTATATACTTATTATTATATATTTATTATATACTTATTATATACGTATTATATACTTAGTATTATATACTTATTATATACTTATTATTATATACTTATTATATACTTATATACTTATTATATACTTATTGTATACTTATTATATGTAACATAAGGACTTTCTGCTGCTCAGCACCTGCTTGAATCCGGAGTTTGATATTGATCATCAGTTCATCAGTGATGAATCGTTTAGTCGTTTTAAACTCAAAGATGTTCAGTTTACTGTCGTTTACGACAAATCTTCACATTTTAGAAGCTGAAACTGGAGAATTTTTGCTTCAGAAATAACTAAAGCTACTAATCAATGGATATGAAAACAGTTAGATTGATCTTCCTGTGCGACTAATCGTTGCAACTCGACGTCGTCTTACTGTAAACGTGACTTTTTGTCTGCATAGATCCAGTTTAATGAGGGCTAAAGGTTCTTTTATCATGTTTGATCTGGTGTTTAATTCTGTACACAAACTATCTGAACTGTTATTTTCATTATTGATTAGTCGTGAGATATTCAGTTTACTGTCATAGAGACTAAAATTAACAGAAAATATTCACATTTAAGAAGCTGAATCAGACTTTTTCTTAATAAATGGACTCAGTTGCGGCTGTAAAACAGACCGATGTTTCAGGAAAAGCTGCTCTTTGTTGTCTGTGAGTGTGCAGGTCAGCCTCTGTGTGTGTGTGTGTGTGTGTGTGTGTGTGTGTGTGTGAGGGAGGATGAGGAGGGTCAGGCAGTAAATGTGTGAACAGAGCAGATGAAGGCCGCGTCTTTAAGGACACGGGCAGTTTTGTGCCTGGAAAGGGGAAGTTGGCGTTGAGCCCAGAGCTCGCCGCATTCCTGTGATTCTCTGGTGCCCCACGCTGGCCGACAGGAATGTAAACCATCTGAACACACACACACACACACACACACACACACACACACACACATACACACATAACATACACACACATAACACACACACACACACACACACACACACACACACATAACATACACACACATAACACACACACACACACACACATAACATACACACACACATAACACACACACACACACACATAACATACACACACACACACACACATAACACACACACACATAACATACACATAACACAGACACACACATACACACACATATAACATACACACACACACATACACATAACACACACACACACATATAACATACACATACACAGATATAACATACACACACACACACATAACATACACATAACACAGACACACACATACACACACATATAACATACACACACACACATACACATAACACACACACACACATATAACATACACATACACAGATATAACATACACACACACACACATAACATACATACATACACATAACACACACACACACATATAACATACACACACACACATACACACATGCACATAACACACATACACATAACACACACACACACATATAACATACACACATGCACATAACACACACACACACATATAACATACACACACACACATAACATACACAAACATAACATACATAACACACACACATAACACACACACACACACACACATAACACACACACACATAACATACACATAACATACACACACACATATAACATACACACACATAACATACACATAACATACACACACACACACATAACACACACACACATATAACATACACACACATAACATACACATAACATACACACACACACATATAACATACACACACACACATAACACACACATAACACACACACACATAACATACACATAACATACACACACACACATATAACATACACACACACACATAACACACACACACACACATAACACACACACACATATAACATACACACACACACATAACACACACATAACATACACACACACACATAACACACACACACACACATAACACACACACACATATAACATACACACACACACATAACACACACATAACATACACACACACACACATAACACACACATAACATACACACAGACACACACATATAACATTCACACATAACACACACACACACACACATAACACACACACACACATATAACATACACACACATAACACACACACACATAACACACATAACATACACACACATAACACACATAACACACACTCATATACACACACACACACACAGTCACATTGTTGCGTCATCGCTCTTCTCGCAGCATCAACAACAGTTTAAATCTTATTCTGGCGTTCGTTCTTCTGTTCAGTCAGTTAAACTCAGTCTGACGGAGGCGTGAACAGCTGCTCCGCCTGCGCTGCAGAGGGCGGCGCTGCAGAGGGCGTCGCTGCAGAGGGCGGCGCTGCAGACGGCGTCGCTGCAGAGAGCGTCGCCCCCGTCAGGACGGTTAGATTAATAACACTTACAGACCAGAAGACTTTGAACTTTACGTCTCGGGTTTAAAGACTCAAACAGTTGTTGAGCAGTAAGACTCTCAAGCTGCAGCTGATCATTTAATCTTATTCTCTCGTTTTCTCTATAAAATGTTAATGATTTGTACAAAAATGTTTATAATTTCATAGAATCAAAGGTGACGACTTGTTGACGTCTTGTTGACGTCTTGTTGACGTCTTGTTACGTCTTGTTGACGTCTTGTTTTGTCCGACTGACCTCAAATATTCATTTTACAACAAAGAAAAACATCAAATCCAAACAGGAATTATGATTTTTATACATTTTCAAACATCTTATAGGATCAATACATCACTCAGTGATCAGTGATGTTTGCGTTACATCGTAGCGCCATCTGGTGGTTAAATCAAACGCACCCATCCAGCCAAGACAACAACAAACATCTGTTTATCAATTCATCTGCCAATTATCTTCTCAATTAATTGTTTTGTCTGTAAAATGTTACAAAAAAAAGTGAAAAATGTCCAAAAACTAAAGTTAAAACATTAAAAAGTAACATTTTTATTACAGCAAAAGTCCAAAATATTCATTTTATTCTCATATATGAACCAACTGAACTCTAAACTAGTTCAGAAATAGTTTTTATTCTCATGTTTGTGAGTGAAAGTGAATATTTTTATCATATTTAACAGTTAAAAGCTGCACATCTGCATCTCCAGATGTTAATATATATAATAACTGATCTTCCAGATGTTTAGTGTGTATGAGATGCTGCGCTGTGTTGACGTGGTCGCTGACCTCGGTGTGTCGCTGTCCCGCCCCCCCCCCTCCACCCCCCCTCCCCCCTCGGTTCCTCTCCCGTTTTGTCGCCTTGGTTCCTCAAGTTTTTTTGCCCTACAACCTTGTTTTTGTTTTCTCCCCCGCCGCTCTCTCTCTTCAGGAGCCAATCGGATCGTGATCGCCGACTCCAACATCCTGCAGCCGGTGGGGCTGACGGTGTTCGGGAACCACCTGTACTGGATCGACAAGCAGCAGCAGATGATCGAACGCATCGATAAGACCACGAGAGAGGGACGCACCAAGATCCAGGCTCGCATCGCCTACCTGAGCGACATCCACGCCGTCCACGAGCTGGACATGAGAGAGTACAGTGAGTCTGGCCGCCGCCGCCTGACCTTTGACCTCGTAAACATCCTGATTATAAACCGGAGAGACGCTCGACTCAGTTTACAGACACGAATGGAGACTTCGTTTATATTTCTAAGTAGAAACAGGAAATGATGTTCTGGTTTTAATATTTATATGAAATTTAAAATAAATCAAGATTTTTATTTTGCATTAAACGAGTAAAACATGTAAATTAAATCCAGATATTTAACATTTAAAAAAAAAACAACTTTGGTATAAAAAATGACAGAAACTGTTCAAATAGACAAAAGAAAACAAACATTTTAAACAATCAGCTGCTGCAGATATGAAAATATTGTAAATAGTTAAATAGTTGCATAAACATGCAGCTTAGGAAGTATTAAATGAACAGCTGCAGCTACATTATTGATTAATCTGCTGATTATTTTCTCAATTAATTGTTTTGTCAGTAAACATTAGAAACATCAGTGATTAAAACTCATTTATGACAGAAAAAAAATAACAAAAATGATAAAAATCTCAGAAAATAGTCAAAGTTGATCAACACTTTACTGTCACGTACGACTCAAATATGGAAAATCATCACATTATAAAAGCTGAAACCAGCAAATTTTTGACTATTAAAATAGTGAATTAGGATTATTATCTGTCCTTCCACTAATCAATGCAGCTCTAATTTATACAGCAGCTTTCACATAAATGACATTAAAACACTTGAAGCTCTTAAAGCTCTAATATGTAATTATTCCACATTAAAATGTGTAAAAACAACTAGACCTATGTTATATATGTTGTTGAGTTGTGTACTTACATTATCCCAAATGTTTCCAACAATGTTCAAACTCAGAGAAATCTGTAATTTAATCAAAGTAACGGACCGTTTCATTTGGTCGCCTGTCGATGGCGTCATACCTCCTCTACCAAAGAGTAAACACGCACCAGATGCATACGGCGGCGCTGTGTTTGTCCGCTACAATGGCGTCTACCAAAGAGTAACTTACACACATACAAGATAATACATCGGCGTTGTGGTTGTTCCACACAAACTGTTATAAACTGACTTTTATTCAGTTTTAAGCCACATTTTCATGATAAATTTAGGTGGTTTTTAACTATATCTTTTAGCCGGAAGAAGGATTTTAGTCATTGGACGTCTGGATCTTAAGTTATCAGAGAAATAAACTGGACAAACGTTAGCAGCAGCTCGGCTAACAGCCCGTACATCGTCAAACATCGTTGGAGAAATATTGATTTTTTAGGTGAAACAGCTTTAATTAGTATTTTAATGATTTTAATCTGCGGGTCCGTTTGTTCTGGAGAGGAGGAGACCTCTGCGGGTAAAAACATCCTGAATGATGAACACTGAAGTAATCCTATCCCGCTGAAGCTGCTTATTTAACAACGAAGACAACAACTCCCATGATCCCTTGCTACTTCACACCGTCATCACACTCCGTCTGTTGTTATTGTTTTGATTGAGACGCCGAGCGGCTGAAATTACATATTTAAATCAAATGTTGTGAATAAAATATAAAAAAAATGTAAAAAAAAAAACAAAACAAAACAACATAAGAATAAACTAAAATATTTCAATGAAACTCAATAAAACTTTAAAAATGTCTTCAGATGTTTGGTTGTTACTGTATTTGAGTCAGTAACCATAGAAACCATTCAGGGCTGTAAACTAGTGATAAAATGTTAGAATGGATTGTAAACGAGGGCGACGTGCTGCTTCTCCTCGTCCTGGTTGAACCTGACGTCAGTTTATCGTAAAGGATCAACATCCCACCTTTCACTCACATGACGAGATGCTTCCTCTGACCTCGTGTTTTGTCGTCTCAGGTAAACATCCGTGTACCTGGGACAACGGCGGCTGCTCCCACATCTGCATCGTGAAGGGAGACGGGACGACTCGCTGCTCGTGTCCCGTCCACCTGGTGCTGCTGCAGGACGAGCTCTCCTGTGGAGGTAAACTCACACACTCAAGCTCCACTTACTAGCATCTACGGAGCTTTCAGCCGCATCTCACGGTCTCCTCCCCTCTTGTCGTCCTCAGAGCCCCCCACCTGTTCCCCGGAGCAGTTCTCTTGCACGTCCGGCGAGGTGGACTGTATCCCTCAGGCGTGGAGGTGCGACGGTTACCCCGAGTGTGACGACAGCAGCGACGAGGAGGACTGTCCCGTCTGCTCCGAGTCCGAGTTCCAGTGCGACAGCCGGCAGTGCATCGACCTGAACCTGCGCTGCAACGGAGAGATCAACTGCCAGGACCGCTCGGACGAGAACAAGTGTGAAGGTGAGACGGTCGGACAGACGACTCGCTGGACTCAGTCCGTCCCAGAAGGAAGAAAAACCTCATTAGTGTATTATTAAAAGATGTGAACTGAATCTGGATTATTTTACTGTTTACTGTTCGTAAAGATACAAGAATGAAGTAACATTTTTATTTTTCTGCTTCTTTTCTGTTTAACGACTTTCCGACTTGTAAAAAGTCTTGGTGGGATTTATCGGAAAGCTCTGATACATCAGGACAAACATGGACGCCTCACATATGTCCAACATTCAATGTAATTAAACCCAAATTTAAATGGACATAATAACATAATAAGTCTTTTTTATCAGTGCACAGTGTTTTATCATAGCGTCTCGTTTGTCTCACTTAATATGTTTAAATAACGACGGAGTTTCTGTTTTTTAGTTGCCTTTAACGAACAGCGTTTCCCAGAAGTCTTCAGTCAGATGGACTTCTGTGACTTGACGTTTGTTTGTCATTTTACAACAAAAAGCAGTTGTTGAAGTTGATCGTACGAAGGTTTAAAACACTTTGACACAATTACATTTTATTCATTAAAATTTGGGTTTAATGACATTGACTGTAGCAGATGTGCGGCGTCCATGTTTGTTTATAACAACCACTGCAGGTTACAATCAGAAACTTGTTTCAACAGAAAAGAAAGAAAGAAAAAAAAACAGCAGCATTTTGAGAGTTTAGATGTAAAGAAAAGATTCAGTATGAAGAATATTTCACACAGTGTAACAATTTTTACTGTTGTTCCTTCGTAGTTAGTCTTATTTCCTAACGGTTTATACTTAAAAACGATAGAAAATGGCTTTTAATCCCTTCAGACTTTGCTTTTGTTACATAAAGTAAAAAACACAACACATGAACCATCAGATACGATGATGGGAGATGATATCTGAGGGATGATTCATGTGATTCACAGTTTAATTGTAAATCTGTTGAGGTCACTTTAATGTAACTTCAGTATAAATGCGTGTTGGGAATAACAGCCGTTTTCTGTAGTTTTTAGATATAAGCGATAATGAAATAACACTTACCAACCAGGAACAAACCTTGTGTTAGGTATTGATAATCATCCCATCATGCTTTGCGTTGCAGTCCGCTGTCCCGCGGATCAGTTCACCTGCTCCAACGGTCAGTGCATCGGCAAACACAAGAAGTGCGACCACAACATGGACTGTACGGACAACTCTGACGAGAACGGCTGCTGTGAGTCTCATAACGTGAACTTATATTAGACGACGTTTGTTATTACTGAGCCGAACACGCCGTCAGCCGCCGGACGCAGGTTCACACATGATATATTTGATCATTTTCCCAAAGTTCACTCGGTGCTTCATTAGTTCCCAAAAGACAAATAAAGTCATAATTGATTTAACGAACCAGGAAGCAGCAGAAAAACTGAAGTAAATGATGTCAGAATAGTGACTTTTCTGTTGATTAATTATCAATTAATCGACTGATCGTTGCAGCTCTAATTACCACTAACAAACTAACGATACATATTATTATTTATATTATTTATAATGTAAATATAAAAGAATGTAAAATAAGCAAATCAGTGTTTAAAGTGTTTGAAAAAAATCTTGATGAAAACAAAAACTTTTGTTTTTGTAAAATAAATAATTAAATAAATCATTTAAAAACATTTTTGTGAATTTTTTTACATAACCTAAAATAGACCATTTTTTGTAAATGTATTAATTTATTCAAAATTTAATAAGTGTCTTATTTTCCCAGCGACAGAAACACACCGACACACGACCAGAAACACACCGACACACCACCAGAAACACACCGACACACCACCAGAAACACACTCACTAGAAACACACCGACACACCACCAGAAACACACCGACACACCACCAGAAACACACCAACACACGACCAGAAACACACTCACTAGAAACACACCGACGCACCACCAGAAACACACCGACACACAACCAGAAACACACCGACACACCACCAGAAACACACCAACACACGACCAGAAACACACTCACTAGAAACACACCGACACACCACCAGAAACACACCGACACACCACCAGAAACACACCAACACACAACCAGAAACACACCGACACACCACCAGAAACACACCGACACACCACCAGAAACACACCGACACACCACCAGAAACACACTCACTAGAAACACACCGACACACCACCAGAAACACACCAACACACGACCAGAAACACACTCACTAGAAACACACCGACGCACCACCAGAAACACACCGACACACAACCAGAAACACACCGACACACCACCAGAAACACACCGACACACCACCAGAAACACACTCACTAGAAACACACCGACACACCACCAGAAACACACTGACACACAACCAGAAACACACCGACACACGACCAGAAACACACCAACACACGACCAGAAACACACTCACTAGAAACACACCGACGCACCACCAGAAACACACCGACACACAACCAGAAACACACCGACACACCACCAGAAACACACCGACACACCACCAGAAACACACCGACACACGACCAGAAACACACTGACACACGACCAGAAACACACTGACACACAACCAGAAACACACTCACTAGAAACACACCGACACACAACCAGAAACACACCGACACACCACCAGAAACACACCGACACACCACCAGAAACACACCGACACACCGACCAGAAACACACCGACACACCACCAGAAACACACCGACACACGACCAGAAACACACTGACACACGACCAGAAACACACTGACACACAACCAGAAACACACTCACTAGAAACACACCGACACACAACCAGAAACACACCGACACACCACCAGAAACACACCGACACACCACCAGAAACACACCGACACACCGACCAGAAACACACCGATACACCACCAGAAACACACCGACACACCACCAGAAACACACCGACACACCACCAGAAACACACTGACACACTCACCAGAAACACACCGACACACCACCAGAAACACACCGACACACCGACCAGAAACACACCGACACACCACCAGAAACACACCGACACACCACCAGAAACACACCGACACACCACCAGAAACACACCGACACACTCACCAGAAACACACCGACACACCACCAGAAACACACCGACACACCACCAGAAACACACCGACACACCACCAGAAACACACTCACTAGAAACACACCGACACACCGACACACAACCAGAAACACACCGACACACCACCAGAAACACACCGACACACCACCAGAAACACACCGACACACCTAAAATAGACCATTTTTTGTAAATGTATTAATTTATTCAAAATTTAATAAATGAGTAAGATAAGAATGACATCATCACAGTGTAATTACACTGAATAAAATAAATGATAACATTGAATTATTACAGATTATTGATCAGCTGTAACCTGATATGTTTCAGATAAATATGATCAGTTTCATGTCTGTATTGATTTAAAATAATGTGATATTTATCTTTCAGATCCGACGGAGGAGCCGCCGCCTCCACCCAACAACACTATCGGCTCCATCGTGGGCGTGGTCATGGCGCTGTTCGTGGTCGGCGCCGTGTATTTCGTGTGTCAGCGCGTCCTCTGCCCGCAGATGAAGGACGACGGCGAGACGGTCACCAACGACTTCGTGGTTCACGGGCCGTCGTCGGTGCCGCTGGGATACGTTCCGCACCCGAGCTCGCTGTCCAGCTCGCTGCCAGGTCAGACGCAAAAAACAGTTAAATATTGAAGAGTTTAGATAGAAAAGTCAATCAAACGATGATTAGATTATTAGCTCTACGTCGCTGCACAGCTCTTCTTCTTTAACGCATTTCTCATGTTTGTCTCCCAACCTGTGCAGGTATGTCCAGAGGGAAGTCTGTGATTGGCTCCCTCAGCATCATGGGCGGGAGCAGCGGCCCTCCGTACGACCGCGCCCACGTCACCGGAGCCTCGTCCAGCAGCTCGTCCAGCACCAAGGGCACCTACTTCCCCCCGGTGAGACTCCTCGACCAGAAACACACCAACACACCGACACACCACCAGAAACACACCGACACACCGACACACCTCCAGAAACACACCGACACACCGACACACCTCCAGAAACACACCGACACACCACCAGAAACACACCGACACACCGACCAGAAACACACTGACACACTGACCAGAAACACACCGACACACCACCAGAAACACACCGACACACCACCAGAAACACACCGACACACCACCAGAAACACACTGACACACCACCAGAAACACACCGACACACCGACCAGAAACACACCGACACACTGACCAGAAACACACCGACACACCGACCAGAAACACACCGACACACCGACCAGAAACACACCGACACACCGACCAGAAACACACCGACACACCGACCAGAAACACACTGACCAGAAACACACCGACACACTGACCAGAAACACACCGACACACAACCAGAAACACACCGACACACTGACCAGAAACACACCGACACACAACCAGAAACACACCGACACACCACCAGAAACACACCGACACACCACCAGAAACACACCGACACACAACCAGAAACACACCGACACACTGACCAGAAACACACCGACACACAACCAGAAACACACCGACACACCACCAGAAACACACCGACACACAACTAGAAACACACCGACACACTGATTTACTGCAATATGTTTTCTTGTCTTTCATTATATTTTAAGAGTTAACAGAACATTTTAATAATGAAAAACACTCGTAACTTTTAAGACGGATCGTTATCAGGAAACGCTGCTGGTGTGTTTTTCATCATCATCGGTTCAAAGTGAAACATGAAGTAAAAGTTGTGTTTTCTTCCTGCACAGATCCTGAACCCTCCTCCGTCTCCCGCTACAGTCCGCTCTCAGTACACCATGGAGTTCGGTTATTCCTCCAACAGTCCCTCCACACATCGATCCTACAGGTATGAACGCGATCCGCAAGCTTCTCTCCGTCTGCTTCACCAAATTCCTCAAACCTCCCCAAAAAAACTCCTCCCGTTGTACCGTTTCTGTGTATCCAGTTGAATTCCAGAGTAATGATCTGGTTTGCAAATGTAATCAGACTGCAGGATTACAGTCGGAGGAATTCCTGCAAGCACATGTGAACATTTACAACGATCCCTCGGAGAGCACAGAGCGGCTTTGTTTGTTCTCCGGGGTCTGAAAACAGTCCGACTGTAACATCAGTTTGTATATTCGCGTTCTCCTCAGCTGAGACCACGACTGTTGTTTTGTGATGGAAAAAGTGAAAGTGTGTTTAGATTCTTGTGGGACAAAGCTCTCCTTTCAGCTTCTTTAGTTGTTTCCAGCAGTTTTCACTTTGGCAAAAAGCTGCAGCTATTATCAATTATTTTCATTATCGATTTATCTTCATTTTGTCGATAAAAATAGTCGGAACAACAGTCCAAAAACACAAAAATAATCAGTTTATTATCTTTTTATGACAAAGAAAAGCTTCAAATCTTTACATGTGAGAAGCTGAAAACTGTTTTTTAAAGACGACTAATCGATTGATCAGCTGATCGCTGCTCTAGTTTAGATTTTGTTTTAGTCTTTTGATGAAAATGTTGATTAGACACTAAAATGATATTTTTAATTTGTCATTTTAACTAAAGCTGCAACAAATGATTTTCATTATTGATTAATCTGCTAATTATTCTCTTCAAACGTCCAACAAACACTCAGAAATAATCCGTTTATTGTCACAACGAACTAAATAATTAAATCATCACATGTGAGAAGCTGAAATCATGTTTTTCATTTTTCCTTTAAAAAGTCTAAATCGTTTCATATTGATTGACAGATTGATTGTTTTTTGTTTGTGTCTCAGCTATCGACCCTACACCTACCGCCACTTTGCCCCGCCCACCACCCCCTGCAGCACTGATGTGTGTGACAGCGACTACACGCCGGGACGCCGGGCGCCGCTCAAGTCCAGCGCCGCTGCCTCCGCCTCCGCCGCCGCCGCCGCCAAGGGCTACACCAGCGACCTCAACTACGACTCGGAGCCTTTCCCGCCGCCGCCGACGCCCCGCAGCCAGTACCTGTCGGCGGAGGAGAACTGTGAGAGCTGCCCGCCGTCGCCTTACACCGAGCGCAGCTACTCCCACCACCTCTACCCGCCGCCGCCGTCGCCCTGCACGGACTCCTCGTGAGCCAAACCCCCACCCCACCACCCCCCAACCCCCCACCTCCGCACAGCTCCGCCCCCTCACTGTAAATAGCAATTGTGCATATCTGAGGTTAAAAATGGGAAAGAGAGACTGATGAAACAGGAGGAGACGCAGGACGAAAAAAGGAAAAAAAAGAGAAACGGGAGCTACAGAACATTTGTACATTGAAAAAGAGAAAAAGCATATTTATATATTTTCTATACAGTGTTTACTGATAATGCCATAGAGGTTTGTATTAAGAAATTTGTACATTTTTTTAAGAAAAGGTTTTATTAAAATCATCACAAATATGAGTTGCCTTAAAGCAGAGAAACGAGGCTGAAGGACGAAAAGCACAGGATGAAAACTGAACAGCGGGACGTTTAACTTATCTGATGCCAAATATGAAAAACATCAACAGCTACAGGACGCAGCCGCCGCCGGACAGACGAGCCTGGGCGGCCATGTTGTCTGTAGCTACCATGGAAACTGGATCAGGAGTTTTCAGAGAATGTGGTACTGGGTCTTTTTGATTTGAATATTTACCTCCTTTTCATTTACGAAACGGTTCGTAGGATCGTGTCTGTCGGGGATGTGAGTCATGTGCTGAATCTCTAAAGCAATAAACTCTTAAAAAAAAAAAAAAAAAAAAAGGCAAAATATTTATTACCGAGTCTGTTCAGACCTCGTTAATGACGCTGTAGGAGGTTTGATTTAAAACCACAGAGTCACTACAGGGACATGAGCACAAATGTTTATTTGTAAGTTTCTGGTGCAAAAAAGAAACTAAAGACTTATGGTTTGTTTTTTTTCTCCACTAGAAACTTAGTTGTACAAACTAGAATCAGTGTCCTGTGCAGTAGAAACTGTCTGGTGACACTTTTAAACCATCTTGTACAAACTAGAAACTACGTGCTGCACTTTAGAAACGCTCTCGTAAACACACAAATGTTTTTGAACGCACTACAAAATTTTTTGCGTGCATTAGAAACTTTCTGTTGTGCTCAGTTGAAACCACATGTTGCACACTACAAACTCTTGTGTGAACACTAGAAACTACGAGCTGCACAGTAGAAACTATTTCGTACCAGACAAAAGTTTTTTTTTGTTAATGTCCCCTCAGGGCCTCCGTACGAAACACTAAAACATGTTTTTTTCCCACTAAAAGTTGGAGATCGACGTGACGTGACTCACATCCTCAAACCGTCAAGGTTGTTCAGACAGGATTTAAACCAAAATGTACGCTTGTGTTTGACATTTGTGTTGTCATGGAAACGTTTGGATGCTTGACTGCAACTGTCTTGTCTTGTACGTGAATCGACCCAAAGCTGCACAGCCGACGCAGGGTGACGCAGGGTGACGCAGGGTGCGTTCAGCGCTTCGATTTTCTTTCTTTTCTTTTTTTTTTTTTTTTTGTTTTTCAATCCCTGTTCTCACAATAACGGAGGAAGTTTCCCACCAAGAACACGATCTTGTGCCTGACCAGTTCCACATCTTCATATCCTTTTTCTTATTTTTTATGTTGTTGTTACTTTGAGGAAAAAAAAAAAAACACAAAGGAAATCCAGTGCCCACTAAATGCTATATAGTATTTTTGTACCACATATTGTGTAGATAACGTATTTATAAGCTATATAGAAAATCATTGTAAATCTATCCATTGAATTCTTGCAGTACTTTTCATTCCGTCTTTTTTTATATTGCCTCATTATATTTTTCTACAGAATATCACTTCAAACGTAACGGCGACAATCTCAGATCAGTCAAATCGAAGAACATATCCAGGTTTTTAGTGTCTGTTCATGTAAAGTCAATCTGATGTTTGAAGGACTGTTGTGCCAAAATAATCTTTTTTTTATCGATGTGGAGGCAGATGTCGGGAGCTGAGAGTCAAAAAAACAAACAACAAAAAAAACAAAAACAACAACAACCCTGCAGCCGGGACCAGAGAGGAGAAACACGAGGCGGCATCGATTCTGTTGCCTTGACGTTCTGTTTTTGTTTTTTTTTTTTGTTTTTGTTTATTTTTGTGAAACTGTTCTTGTCTTTGTGCTTCTCTCGTGACGATCAGAAATATATTTTTCAAGATATCTTGTTGCATCGTTTAATCGTCGGAGGAGCGTTTTTTCACGTTTGTTGTTCAGCTTCTGAAGAAGAAAAAAAAAAAAAATAACACCAGCATGAATTTGACAATCTTAATGCTTTACACACACACACACACACACACACACACACGCACACACACACACAACAACACCTTTTTATTGTTGGTTTAAATGAGTTTGTTGACTGCAGAGAAACTCCTGATGTTACGTTTGTTTGTTTGTTTTTTTTAAACACTGAAAGCACAAAAATCATCTGATCATCAGATTTAGACTCTGTAATATGTCGGGTTTTGTTGTTTTTTTTTTTTACAGTGCAGTGATTTTTTTTTTTTTTAAGAGGCTGAAAAACTGTAAAGAAACATTTTTAAAAAATAACATTTGTGTGAAACAGAAAACAGACGTTCAGGGCTGCGTTTTTGATATTTTACTTTGAGGAATATAAAATGTTTTTTTTTTTCTAAATATAAGAGAAACAATTTAAATCTGATCAAAAGGTTTGTCAACATGTTTAATATTGATTATTGACACCCAGCCCTGAGATATTCAGTCTGTGAGAAATTAATTTAAACTAAAACATCTGGTTGAAATGATTCCACCTGTTTTAGAGAAACTTTCTAGAAACGATCGTCGATATCTGCAGACAGGTGGAGGCGGGGAGGAGTTCTCCTACCGATAACACGAGATCGACTCTAGAAATGAGATAATACGGAGTCCCCGAAGTGTCGAGATTTGATATTTTAAATATCTTGAGCTCATTTGTTTGTTTATTTTCTTGTGCGCACAAGTTAAACTGGAGGCTTAAATAGTGATTCTTGTTTATTTACAAGATTATTTTTTGTGCCCAAATTATTATTTTACAGTTACATACATAATCCACAAGTAATCTTGACAACACAGATTATTATAAACATCTGTGCACACAAGTCATATTTTGTTTGTTTTTGTTTGCTGACCTTGTGTGCACAAGTTGTTTGTAATATTATGTAATAAACAAGTCACATGTTGCCTTGGAGACACAAATTATAAAAAAAAAATTGTGCCCACAAGTCATTTCGTGCTACTTTTTTTTTTGACAAAACAACTAAAGTGCTCAAATTACAAAGTAAAAAATTAATAAAAACATATTTTATCCTCCCGAGTAATAAGAGATATCTTAAAGTTGTCGTGTCAGATGTGGATCTTGTGTGTTCAAGATGATAATTTATGTGCACAAGGTTATTTTTAAATGGTCTTTGTGGATTTCGGGGTCTCTGTAGAATTGACTGGACGCAGGTGAAATTATTTTTTGCCATTTGTTTTGCTCATTTAAGAAAATATGATGTCATGACAGTGTTTTTTTTTTACAGTACAGTGATTTTTTTTTTTTTTACAAGCCTCCAGATTGTGCAGAAAATCAGAAAAAGTCTCATTTATCTGCACAGAAAAACAAACACGACGCCAAATGTCCAGTTAATCTTTCATAAACACATATATATATATATATATTTTTGTCTCCCTGCTGCCTCCGTACATCCCATAACATCTGTCAGCCAAGCTGAGCGACCTGTGGTACAATCACTTCTCTACAACATCCAGGTGTGTCTTCAGCACATCCACATCACATGAAATCATTTTTTTTTGGGAGAGGTTCTCATTCTCTTAACTGCACTTTACAGTTTATTTTATTTTATTTTTAGTTGATTTCTGGTACAAAACTTCATTGTTGTCGTGCAGCTGGAGTAAACCTGTGTAAAAGGTGCACGTTTGGTTTAGAAGTGTGTTCAGAAGAGTCCCCCCAACAAAAAAAAAAAAAAAAAAAAAAAAGACGACTTTTGTCTGTTCACATCAGCGTTTCAGAGTCTGGTCTGTGTCAAGAAAAATTCTGATAAATTGTTCCTTTTAACTGACGTTTGTGCGCTCGGTGTGCTTATTTTCT
This sequence comes from Thunnus maccoyii, assembly GCF_910596095.1. NCBI lineage: Eukaryota > Metazoa > Chordata > Actinopteri > Scombriformes > Scombridae > Thunnus > Thunnus maccoyii. The sequence goes on from NC_056555.1 coordinate 24,883,806, forward strand.
CCTTTAGTGACCTGAACCCTCAAATTACCTCATTTGTTCCCTCAGATTAATAACTTGTTCATATTCTCAATTTACAAAGTTTTTGTCCTCATTTATCTTCCGTACATTGTGTTTCCATGAAAAACAGATGTTTAAAACTCTTTGTTTTCATCTGTAATACAGGAAGATGAAAACTGACAACAACAAAATATTAAAGTTCAAAGGTCAAATAGAATAAAAGTGAGTTTTTAAGGGGATCAAATGAATGATTTAAATGAACAAAGAATAATTTTAGGGAACTAAGTAATCCAAGGGTACTAATTAAGTCACATGAGGGTATAAATGACTAAACAGAGAATAAAATAAGTACATAAAGCACATTTATTACTCATTTGTACGACTCGGTATCAGTTGAATTGTTGATATTTGGAAGCAAAACTTTCCTCTAAACTTTACATTGAGAAATAAAATCAAGAGTCAAAGTTCTTAAAAGCTGAATTCTGTTTTAATAAGAACTTTTTGTCTAAAATCTGAATTTTGATTGAATGATGAATCTGATCGGTTTTAATCCAACGTTTGGCGTTTTTTTTTAACGTTTAGATTCAGACACGTTTCAGTCTGTTTTGATACCTAGTTGTGCAAATTTGAGGGAATTATTTTCACAAATAAATAAAAGGCGGAAACGAGACAAATGAAATGTAGGAAAGTGAATCAGTGACGCTGAAACATCGACGGTCTTCCTCTGAGTTCAGGCTGAACTTCGACATTTCTGTACAGATTGTGAGGGACGAGTTTGAAAAAGGTCAAAGAAAGTAGAAATGTTTAAAAAAAAAAATTTAAAAAAGATGGAAAAGGTTGAGTCTTTTTTTTTTTTGTTTGTTTGTTTTTAATTAAAAAAGCACTTTTGTCTCCAGGTGATCGGAGGTTCGACGGGAAAACCGAAAAGTTTGTGTCGTTTTGTTTTTATTTCCTGATGAAATGTTGTCCTTCATCTGTTTTGATCTCATGGTGCTTTTTGCGAGGACGAGTCTGGAGATGACCAACATTTGGTTCGTCATTTAATTTCCACTAACTCTACGTTTTTTTTATACGACTGCTTTACCTGTAAACCAGATGGACCTGTACAGCCCATCCAGCTGCCACCATAAGCTGTTGTAACACATGAAATGCTGATTTTTTTTTTTTTTTTTTTTTTTTTTTTTTTCTTTTTGTTGAATATAAAGTGAGTGAACTTTTACCTGAGTGTCTGTGTGCTGATTGATTTGTGATTTATTGGATTTATTGATCATGAAGAGACTCTACTGGGAGACGAAGATGAAATCAACATCGAGCAAATATAATGAACTATTTTATACATGTCAGACTAGAGCAGCATCAATTAATCGATTAGTTATCGTTTATTAAATTAATTGACACTTTTGATAATTGATTGTTTTGAGTCATTTTTCTAGAAAAAAATTTTTTCCAAGAAACAAAAAGTTCTGATTCAAGTTTGTGAACGTGAAAAGAAGAAAAGAAGAAGAATTGGGGGATTTCATTACAGTTGCAACAAATAGTTTATTAGTTGCCAACTATTAAATTAATCTCCAACTATTTTTAGGCCAAAAAAAAAGTCCAAATTCTCAGATTTCAGCTTCTTAAATGTGAATATTTTCTGGTTTCTTTAGTCTCTGTGACAGTATAGTGAATATATTTGGGTTGTGGACAAAACAAGACATTTGAGCAGGTCTGTAGGCTCAGGGGGGAGTTCAGAGTTTGGACTTAATGAGTTTATTGTGCAGGAGAAGAAAGTACTATTTTTTAGTCTCTCTGGGTGGCTGAGGGGAACCGGACCAGTATGGAGGAGGTCAGCTGGTAGATCCTGAAAATTAGACCCATGAAGACGTAAAAAATTACAGCCGTGGTTGAAACGCAGCTCTCACATGAGGAGGAAACAGCACAGATCTGTTCTGTTTGTATTTATGCTGCAGGAGTTGAATGTAATAAATGAATGAATGAACAGTAAAAACATCTGCTGAGTGTTTGATGGTTATTTATTTCTGCTTTAGAACAAAACGACATGAAACAATCAGAAAATAACGTTTTATTTCTCTGATTCACTGCTTTGTTCTCGCTACCACCACTCCCTCACTTCATTCAGTCTCTAGCTCACTCGACCACCACTGCTCTCTCTCTCTCTCTCTCTCTCATCTTTTCTAAAAGGAGGCAGGAAGCCGACAACAAAGCCTAATTTTACTTTTAACATTCACAAATGAGGAGGAATGTTCTCCCCTCATCCTAAACTGGTTGTAAATCCACCAGTGAGTGGGTCAGTATTCTTCCCAACTGAGGAGCGGGAATCAAAGATTCAGGGAATAGATCTGCAGAAACATGTTGTCTTATGTTAAGAAGTTCTTGTGCAAAAGTAACTCTTGTTGTTTTGGTAGAAACACAAAATATAAAAGAGCTGGACTGCAGCGGCCTTTCATGGTGGCAGCAGGATCCTCACTTTATTTCATATAACATATAAAACATTAAAATATTAAACATTTCCTTATTTATTAAGGATTACGGCAGTTTGGTCCGTGGGATGCAAGCAATGAAGATGTAAAGTTTCCTGGGATAAAAGCTCTTGTTATATCAAATATGCTGAAAGTTGAATTAAACAGCAAACTCGTTTAATAAAATATGAAAAAATCTGTAATTCCAAAAAAAATATCAGTGATTGTTAGGCTGTAAAAAAATCTAAATCAAATATCAGAATATTATTATGTTTAGAAGTTACAGTTATACAGTTGTATTAAATATTTGTATTATTAGTTCATATCAATCACTGTTATTTCTGTATTGTTTTGCGGCTACCGTAATAACCCACCACAGCGTTAAAAGGTGCGATACGTTAGCTGCTCTTGCCGCAGCATTTCTCACTTCTCAGGTAATAACATTGCTTTTCAGCCATGAATATAGATATAAGTGAAAACATGTTGATGCTAAAAGAACAGTACCATGAAGACAAACGTTATTTTTTGCTCGTAACTCTCATGAGGACGCACACTTTTTTTTAATCTGCCGCTGCTCATCTAAATATTACGGTATTGAAACCACGCCCTTGCTCCTCTGTGCGTGCTGATTGGTCTGCTGCCGTCACATGACCAGGGAACAGCGGAAGAAGAGGACTCGGCCGCAAAAAAGAAGGTGAGGAAATAAACAAAAATAATAACGATTAATTTTATATAATAAAACCAGCAGCAAGACTTTAAGCACCGGCGCCGGTTTGTAGCTCGACGTGTTAGCTAGCGGATCCGGTAATCTGGCTCCGTTTGAACGGTTAGCTTGCTAGCGCGACGCGGTTTTAAAGATCGTCCATGGATACGGACAGAAAGTGAAAATATGACACAGCGTACAGTTCTTACTCAAACACACATTTACTCACATCGATCTGACGAACAGCAGATGTTTTAACCGCTAATTCATCCGTGTGTTTGTATATTTATCAGCTAATATCAGCTGCTTCAGTTAGGACTCGATATTAAAGATGTTGAAAGGTTTAAAGAAGCTTCCTGTGTGTACTTTTGATATTTATAATATCTGCTGTATCATCGTCACATCACGGTGGATTCATATTAACATGTTTATATTACATATTTATATCTCTGCAGGTTTTTTTTGTTGTTTGAGGCCTGAAAAGGGAATTTCCCACCGACCTGCTGTGACGTCACTGCGAATTGAATGACGCACAGGCGTCGAAATACATTTTTAAAAACTGTTGAAGTTGTTTATTAATAATAAATAACATGCAACAGCAGCGGCGGAAAGTTACTAATTTACTCAAGTACTGTACTTAGGTACAAATATTTAGAGGTACTTGTACTTTACTTGAGTATTTCCATGTGATGCTACTTTCTACATGTCAGAGGGAAATATTGTACTTTCTACTCCACTACATTTATTTGACAGCTTTAGTTACTTTTCAGATGAAGATTTGACACAATGGATAATATAACAAGCTTTTAAAATACAACACATTGTTAAAGATGAAAC